>NC_069503.1:408948858-408978858 GCF_027579735.1 Bombina bombina | reverse complement strand
CCCCCATCCTCAGACCTTACAAAACAAATGAAAAGTGAACTATTTATGTGATTACCTGGTTGCGATCCTGCCAGAGCGTGTAGCGTCCCCATAGCGCAACTGCGCATGCGCAAGAGTATGTACAGAGGCCCTGGAGGTTCAAAAGAGTCACCAAGTCAAAAAAATAGAAAAAATAAAAACAAGAATTATTGCATATAATTAAAATTAAAAACACGGCACATAGCAACTGTAGGGGTTACTGATAGAAACAAAAAGTTTGGGAATGATACATGGTGTAAGATTAGATTGAGTCTATGGCGATGTATAGAGTGGCTACCTGGGAGGGAAGCATCAGAGATCTACATGACAACTTAGAGTGAACAACAAAATCATTTAATATTTACATGCACAGCGTTCTCAAACCATCACTAAGCAAAACGCTCAATCTTCATATAAATAGTGTCACTGCTACGGAGTCTATCTACTGTTGCTAAGCAACAATAAACAATCACAATGCACCAATCGGGTGCCCACAATAATGCAGCCCCAATCGATCTATTCCCAACTATTTTGAGATATTTCCACACATATTCCCTATACCATACTGTCAAAGCCTATTCTGAGGCCATCATTTAACAAAAAATTTAGATAATCCATACTCCGGTGTACAGCTACTATTGCTAAGCAACCATAAATATTCACAATGCACCAATCGGGGCTCTCACATTTGTAACTCCAACCAATCTGCTCTAAGGTATCCACACATGCCTTCCACCTAACACACTGTCAAGACAGTGCATATACTGCTACAGACAACTCAGATATTTAACCATTCCAATCCGTTTCAGTGAAACATGACCTTAAACAGGCATTATCTCATAATGTTAATGAAGCATAACACTTATTGTCATGGACCGAAATTGCTACATGCTAGATGCAAGCAACAAGATGTTAACAGTTAACCTCTGCGTCACACATTAACCCTTCACTGTTCCCCAAACAATTAAGAAAATTAGTATCTCGTGCTTATGATAAGATGAAAAACAAAAGAGAACAAAAATACAAATTTAAATTTAAATCAATACACCTCACAATATCAAGGTATTGTGTCAATATAAAATAAGTATACTTCATAGCATTAATCACACTTTCAAATTGTAAATGGTGATTAGCAGGATCCAGTAACCCACCAAGTTTACTTATATCCATAAGATGGACCAAAATCCCATCTGTTCAATATCATGTCACCATAGCATCCAATATACAGAGATTGGGACTTACTAGTACCACATGTGTGTATCAGGAATTCATAACTAATAAAAAATTGAAAACATTAAAAGTTTGAAAAAATTTATTAAAGAAATCAATATAATAGGATCATAATCATCAGATATAACGATGTATAAATTATATATATCATATATCTACAAAGGCCAAAAAACCTAATGTTGCATGTTCATCAGAAAACAACAAGATCCAATCATTATCTGTTTCAGAATTCTGGAGAAATTGTACAATATTCAAACATATACCTCAAACCATCCATAGAGATACATTTTGTCCAAAACATACCGTAATTCACAGAAAGCATTGCATATCAAAATGAACATTAAGTCCCTTAGGTACCAAAGTGTCAAGTGTAAAAATCCACCTACTTTCCCTCTGCAATAGCAGCCTACCTCTATCACCGCCTCTTGTAAGAGGTGGGACATGATCTATGATAATAAATCGTAGATCAGTATTTTTGTGTTTGGCTTGTAAAAAATGTCTGGCTACTGGTTGGTCAGATTTACCATTACTTATAGCTGCTCTAATGGCCGACCTATGGTTGGCCATTCTGGTGCGGGCATCATCTTGTGTCTTACCGACATAGAATTTGCCACATGGACAATGGATCATATATTTGATGTAGTTGGTAGTGCATGTGACTCTATGTCTAATGGCAAATTTTCTATTTGTCCAGGGGTGTGTGAAAAATTTGCTCTGGGTCATCCCACTGCATGTGGTGCATCCACTACACCGGAAGCACCCATTTTTGGTGGTGTCTAACCATGTTTTAGACCTGTAGCTCAGTCTATTATTGGGTCGCATCAGATGATCCCTTAAGGAGGCCGCCCTCCTATTCCCAACAATTGGTGAGTCCATGGACTCACAAGACGATCCTTTATCAGTTGAGATGATATCCCAATGTTCTCGTAGTATATTCGGTAGAGTAACCTTATCAGGAGTAAAGGTGGTCGTCAATATCATCCGTTCCTTGGGTGGTACCTCGGGTGCAGTCTTCCTCAAAGCATCATTCTGTGAGATATTTTTAGCTTCCAGAAAAGCCGTGGTCAGATGTTGTCTACTGTATCCTCGCTGTTCAAATTTTGTCCTCATCTCTTCAAGTTGTAGTTGTTTATTCACTTGATCACTGTTGTTCCGAGTTACCCTCTTAAATTGTGACTTGGGCAAAGCCTTTTTCAAGAATGGTGGATGGCAACTTGTTCCTTGGAGAATTGAATTCCTGTCAGTAGGTTTTTGGTATAATATAGTCTTCAGGCCATTCCCAGATCTGTATATCCTTAAATCTAGGAAGTCAATTGTTTGTTTGTTGTAGCTGATCTTAAACTTAAGATTATTGTTTGTTTGGTTCAGCTCTTCAAACCAAGTGTCTAGACCCTGTTGGTCGCCTCTCCAAATCAGGAATAGATCGTCTATGTACCTGCGGAACATTAATATCCGTGGATCCTGGAATAGTGTGGTTCCCAGAGTTTCAAACTGTGCTATATACAGATTGGCATAGGATGGGGCCACATTGGACCCCATCGCTGTGCCCGAAATCTGTAGATAGAATTTTGATTCGAATCTGAAATAATTCATCTTGAGACAGAATTCCAATAGCTGTATTACCACATCGACAGGTGGACCCACATAGGGAGAATTGAGTAGAGTAGATTTGATCGCAGCCATACCCTCATCATGCGGGATGACCGTATAAAGGCTGGTTACATCCAGGGTAACCAGCACGTCATCAGTTAATCCTTCCATCTTGCGTAGTGTTTTCACCATCTCAATAGAATCCAGAAGAAAGGAACCCATCTGTCTCACAAATGGTTGTAGAATGTCTTCAACATACACCGCAAGTGATTGTAATACTGAACCCCTCGCCGACACAATTGGGCGTCCTGGAGGCCTCACAGGGTCCTTATGGACTTTGGGTAGGGTGTAAATAATTGGAATTATCGTAAAATCCACAACCAGAAACTCATATGCTGCTTTAGATACAACATTAGTTGAATACAATGTATCAAGATACTTATCAATGGTTTTTTGAATTCAGAGGTGGGATCCTGTGGTAATATACGATATACTGTCTTGTCTTCCAGCTGTGACATGATTTCATATCTATAGTCCTTATAGTCTTGTAAGACTAGTGTACCCCCCTTGTCCGCATTGCGTATCACCAGGTTGTGGTTTCCCTTTAAGTCCTTCAGTGCCTTCCATTCAGCTCTATAAAAGTTGTTCCTTGTACGGTGTTGTGTATTAGTAGTGCACTCAAAATTCTCCCTTATCATACGTGTGTACGTACTGATGCTGGCATTTGATGATTTGGGGTCAACTTTGCTGTGTTTCCTGAATTTCTCAATGGGGTATTCAGTCTTTCCAAAGTTTTCTTTAAGACGGAGTTTCCTATTGAACTTATATAGGTCAACATGTAGATCAAATCTATCCAGTTTAGCCGTGGGTACAAAGCTCAGTCCTTTTTCCAATATCCCTTGCTCAATAGTTGTTAATTGGTGAGAACTGAGGTTGATTATGTTGCTTAATTCCAACCCTGGCGCCATTGCCGTGGTGGTCTCCCCCTGGCTGATCCCCTTACGCCTGCGGCCACTTCTCCTGGGGTGTGGCCTCCCCTGGAGGCGTTTTTTTGACCGGGTGGTCATGGTTTGGGAGCCTGTAGAAGTGCCCATTTCTAAAGAATCACCATGTTCAGGGTCAGAACTGTTATCGGAGCTTTCAATGGTATTTAAGTTTCTAGGCTTAAATACCCGAGGTCTTCTGTTTCTGAAGACAAATCTTCTTTCCTCTGGGCCTAACAGCCATTTATATACTCTCTTCTCCCTGTAGTCGCTGGTAACAGCCTCCCATTTACGTTCTTTGAAAGAAATGAGTTCATTCTCATATTGATCTACCTGTTTTTTAATTTTAGATAGCCAATCTTCATCTCCTTCTCCCTCCAATTTGTCATGATGCTGTGTTTCAAAGACCAGTGCTTAATTTTCCACTTGTTTAAGTAATGTGGTTACTTCATCTATAACAAGTAAAATAAGATCAAGGGAACATTTTTTTAAGATTCCACACCATTTAACGCAAAAGGTGGCATTATTACGCCCAATGGTGGGAACATTTTTTACCCTGAATCCTTTAGGGATAAATGATCTCCTATGATAATGAGATAAGTAACAGCCATGCAGTTTTAGATCAATTTCTCTTTTCCTCAGTTTAACCAATTGATTGTATAGCTATTCTGGCTGTTCCCTCTTTGTTTTAATAGCCAATTCATCAAATCTTATTCTACTTGCATCTGCTTCACTGAACTGGAATACTGTAGCACCCTCTATTCCATCAGTTTCCACCGTTTGCTGGGGTTGTGCCTGTGACAATGTATACCAAACCACCACACCTTGTGATAAGAAATATTAAAAGCAAAAATATATCAGATGACCATACGTCAAATGAATACACAAAAATAGTCCAGGTTTGAACAATCCATACAGGGTGCAGAGATCAAATAAATTATGCAAACTTCCAAAGGGATCCCACACTCACTGCTTTACCTCAGCCTCCGGGGTGCACTTAAACCATTGATATGCAGAATAAAAAAGAAAGGCACTCTCCGTATAATGGTAATATAACTTTACTTAGATGAACGTTTTCGGGGTTGCCCCCGTCCTCAGACCTTACAAAACAAATGAAAAGGGAACTCTCTCTCTCTCTCTCTCTCTCTATCTATCTATCTATCTATCTATCTATCTATCTATATATATATATATATATATATATATATATATATATATATATATATATATATATATATATATATATATATATATATACACACATATACATG
Organism: Bombina bombina; assembly: GCF_027579735.1. Lineage (NCBI taxonomy): Eukaryota > Metazoa > Chordata > Amphibia > Anura > Bombinatoridae > Bombina > Bombina bombina. The sequence continues at coordinate 408,973,766 of NC_069503.1, read as the reverse complement.
TATGTGTGTATATATATATATATATGTGTGTGTTTAATATATATATATATATATATATATATATACATATATATATATATATATAAACACACTCTGTAATCCCGCAGCTCCAGAAAAAAAACAAGAACATTTTTGTATAAAAAAATTGCGAAAAAACTTTATTTAGGTTTTTTTTTCCTACAAACTCATAGAATAACATGTAAAAATGAAAGTTACAATAACAGGCCTGTAACGAGGTTTAGAACAGAAAGCCAAATATGTTTCGGGCCAAGTCTCAGCCCTTGTTCACTGGCAAGTGTATATATATATATATATACATATATATATATGTATGTGTATGTATGTACAGTATATATGTGTGTGTGTGTGTATATATATATATATATATATATATATATATATATATATATATATATATATATATATATATATATATATATATGTAATATAGCACAAAAAGGAGGGCACTCACTGGATTTGAAAGTAGTCAATATGGTTTAATGCACATACATAGCAAGTTAATGCGTAACAGGTCATGGTCAATGTTTCAGCTCCTTTTTAGTGAGCCTTCTTCAAGACAAATTTTTTTTTTTAAAAACTTTATTTATAATCCAGATCCATCACAACATGGAAATCACAGTATGTAATACATCAGAATTTACATTTTAAGATACAGAGAGTGAATTCGACGACCCTTCTCCCCCACAGTCCGGGGGAAAGAGCCTTCCCCAAGTAAGATATCTCCATACTGAGATGTTAATCTGGTTTTTTTCATTTTTTTTTATAAAGCATCAAGTAACTAATACAAACCATAAAACAGTAAACAATCCTATCAAATCGAATCGGGTCCTTCCACTCCGGGGGGGGGGGGGGGGGGGGGGAATAGGGTTTAGGGAGGGGGAGGGGACTGAGCTCCCTGGCACTTATATCAAAGAGAATTTATAGGCTACTACGAAACTATGCGTATGTGGTCAGGTTGGGGGGGGGGGGGGGCGACAGAGAAAGACACCAGTTCCCTCTCAGATTTTCCTCCATGATAAATGTTGAATTGCGAAAGGGATAAAGTATTCTATGTCTTACTTGTGGAGAGATGTACAGTAAATAAGGTTCCCATTTATGTATATAAGATTTTATTCTTTTATCAAGATCTCCCTGTACGTCCGCCTGCTCCACCAAAACCTGAGTGTGTATTGCCCCCAACAGTTTCTTGAAGGGTGGGGCCTTATCCCTTACCCAATACTGCATGATTAGTCGCCTAGAGAGCAGAATCACAGAGTTCAGAAATTTCTGATGTTGGGATGTAGTCCCCAGGTCTGTCAGGAAAATAATGGTGGAGGGAGTTAGAGCTATCTCTTGCTGGAGTACCCTCTGGAGCCAAAACTGAATTTTACCCCACAGTCTTTTTAGTTTAGGGCAGTCCCATATCAAGTGTATGAGATCAGGTGATGCAAAGGAGCACTTGTTACACTTGTCTACTGCCTGAGGGACCCACCTTAGTCTTAGTTTAGGGAGGATATATGCCTGATGTATTAGTTTAGTGTGTGCCTCTCTAGAATAAGCTGAAAGGGTAGCTGCCCTTACTCTCTGAAAGCTATCTTCGATCTCTTGTGCCGTAATCTGTATGTCTCTTGTCTCTTGCCATTTGTTGTGTATTGTTTGAAGGACAGGTTGTTCTAAGTGACTTGCGATTTCGTTATATATGCGGGTTATGGAGTATGATCCTTGTTTCGTCATGCGGACTAGTCTGTCCACGCCAGAACTTACTTTAGTAAGCTGATTGTCTGAGATGAGAGCCCTGACAAAGTGCCTACACTGAAAATATGCGAACATGGTATCAGCGGGGATAGCAAAGGTTTCTCTTAGTTCCTGGAAAGGGAGAACCTGGAGCGTGTTAGGATTGATGAATTGTGAAATAGAGGTCAGGCCAGAGGCCCTCCATTTCTGAAAGGCCCTGGTGGTGAAGCCAGGTATGAACGTAGGGTTTCCCTGTATGGGCAGATATTTGGTCACTTTGTGATCACTACCCCAGAATCGGCATAGCTTGTGCCATGCTCTCAACGGGTCTCTAAACAGTATGTTCTGAGAAATGTGATGGGGTAAGGCAGACAAGGTAGAGTGTGGGAGGTAGGCCAAGTTCAGCGGTGACGCACAGTCCGCTTCTACAGCATGGCTGAAGTATTCAGATCCGGCCAACCAGCCAAGCACTAGCTTAGTTAATGTTGCCCAATTGTACCACTGTATGTTCGGGAACCTAAGTCCCCCCACCTCCAGTGGCATAGAAAGTCTGGTTGTGTTGATCCTATGCTTTTATTTGGTTCCACACAAAGGAGGCAAAAGCAGAAGAGACTACCTGTATGTCCTTGTTGTGGAGCAGAAGAGGGAGCATTTGCAAGGGGTACAAGATTTTTGGTAGTATTACCATTTTCAATAGATGAATTCTACCATGAAGGGAGAGGGGAAGACCCCTCCAACCTCGGATGGTGTCCTGTGAACTAAGTATAACTTTTAGGATATTAAGGTGATAAATCTTTGTGGGGTCTACATGTAAGTGAATCCCCAGATACTTAAAAGACCCATCCGTGACCCTGAGACTCGTGTTCTGTAGGGAGCTGCCTCCCTGATTTTGAAGCAAAGTGACTTCAGATTTGTCTTCGTTTATTTTGTATCCAGTAAAGGTACCAAATTTTGTCATTACTTGTAGTATTTGAGGAACATTAAGATCAGGGTTGCTAATATACAGCAAGAGGTCATCAGCGAACAGTGAGATATGTAGACACTGTGCGTGTAGTTTAAGGCCAGCACAATGTTGTCGGATATAGCAAGCCAGCGGCTCAATGGCAAGATCAAATAGGAGTGGGGACAGTGGGCAACCTTGCCTTGTGCCCCTTTCTAGCTTAAAGGAGGGGGAGAGACCACCATTGATAATGATGGATGCCGAGGGTGAATCATATAGTCTATGTACAGCATCCAAGAAGTGGCCTGTGATACCAAAGTTAATAAGCGTAGTGTATAGGTGATCCCACTCCACCCTATCGAACGCCTTCTCGGCGGCGTCAGAGAGGAAACAGGCATCCTGTAGTGAGGCACCTGACCGGTTATGTCGGGCTTGATGGTAATGTGCTATGACTGCCAGTGCTTTGCGTAAATTGATAACTGATGATCGGTGTTTGACAAAACCCGTCTGGTCTGGGTGAACCAGCAGTGGCAGAACATCTGCCAGCCGATTGGCGAGAATTTTGGTCATTAGCTTGTAGTCCCCATTTAATAAAGAAATCGGCCTATAAGAGGACGGCAGAGTTGAATCTCTATCCGGTTTGGGAATGACGCATATGTTAGCATCGGTAAATCTAGAGTCCGGTACAGACTTCCCTGCTAAATAGTCTGAAAAAAGCTTTGCCAAAGTGGGCGCTATCGCCGGGCCTAAGATTTTATAATATTCTGCGGGGAGACCGTCAGGTCCCGCCGCCTTCCCTAGTTTGATGCTTCGTATGGTATTCACGACTTCTTGTATTTGGATAGGGGCATTAAGCGTAGCCAATTGTTCCTGGGTCATGGTGGGGACGGTGACATTGCGCCAGAATGACTGTTTATTATGTTCTGATATATCCTGCTTAGTGTATAATTTAGTGTAGTATGACACAAACTCTTTCATAATCGTAGGGGTGTCATTGCAAAGGCCCTTATCTGTAATGATTGCTGGAATGTTAGATCTAGGGGTGACCACTTTGACCATGTTTGCCATTATTTTCCCCGCCTTGTTCCCGTACCTGTAGAATCTCCCCTGCCTATGCAGTGTGTCTATGTTATCTACCATTTGGATATGGGTGTCTCTTTCTTGCTTTAAGTTGTAATAGTGTTGCCTCGATTGGCTGGTCGGATGTTGCAGATATGTATTATATGCATCTGTGAGATTTCTTAGCATTTGACCAGTGAGCCTCTTAGCCTGTTTCTTATGATGTGAAGTGTATGCTGTAATTCTCCCCCTTAGCACAGCCTTTGAGGCATGCCAAAAGAGATCCGGGTTGTCGTGGTGTTGGGCGTTATTTGCATCATAGTCTATCCAGTATGCAAGTAAGTTTTGGCGGAAATCTACATTGTTGTAAAGATGAGAGGGAAACCTCCATGTTTTGTGTAAATTGTCAGAGGGGGTAAAGTCTAGCACCAATGTGATAGGGGCGTGGTCTGATATGGTGATGGGTTGTATTTTAGTAGAGGGTATAAAAGGGGTGAGAGCAGGAGACGTGAGGAAGTAGTCAATCCTGGACAATGTGTGGTGTGATTTAGACATACAGGTGTAGTCTCTAACCTCCGGATTACGCAATCTCCATAAATCAACCAATCCCAAGCCTTCCTTAAGCCTTAAAGTAATTTTAGATTCAATTTTCTGTCTCTGAGAGCCCTGTTTTGTGCTAGAGGATTGTGAGGGGTTTAAAAATCTATCGAGAGGGGATAGTTGGGCCATGTTGAAGTCCCCTCCCATGAGTATTTGAGAGCTATTACGTTTAGTTAGGAGTGATTGAATCTGGGACCAAAAGTGGGGAGAGAGATTATTCGGCCCATAGACACTGCAAAGTGTATAGGTTTTGGAAGATATATGCAAGTTAGTGATGATATACCTTCCCTGCACATCGATATGTGTATCTGTAAACACTATTGGTAACCCTTTCCTGACCAGTATCGCCACCCCCTTTTTTCTGCCTGTCGTTGGCGTGTTTACAACTTGACCTACCCATCTAACCTTCAGCTTAGCGTGCTCTTCCTGTGTCAAGTGGGTTTCCTGCAACAGTGCAATGTCTGCATGGATTGAATTGAGGTAGTGGAGTATTTTGCTTCTTTTAGCTGGAGAGGTGATACCTCCGACATTCCAAGATACTACATTATAATGCTGCGCCATTGTCTAATGAAAGTATGGAATGTTCCCGCAGCCCTGCTATTCTAAGGTGCGGTCTGTGGAGCAGGCGGATCAGTAGGATAAAACATGGGTACCTTAAGGTATGTGGAAAAATGTGGTATGGGAAGGGCGTGATATCAGTTTGTGCCAGGGAGTTGTACTCACGAATCAGCCAGATAGGAGAGAATCGGGAAGCCAAACCAGAAGGTTTCCATGTGTCAAGGATTGCATGGTGTGGGGACCCCCCAGAGTGGAGGAGTATCTGTTGCTGGAGGCAGAGACACAAAAGCATTAGTGCATCACATAATATAGACACTGTGGGCAAAACACATAAACATAACAGACAAGTTCCATCCAGAAACCAGCAGACTTCATCAGCCTGAAAAAAAGGTTGGAGACCCTGCTTTGTCATAAGAATATCCTGGTAGCAGGCTTGGTACCTAACAAAGATTATGGCAATCTCAGCATAAACATAAACATCCCTAAGGACACATGTAATAGTAACAAAAAGAGAGAAAGAAATGGTTAGGCAAACATAGGCTAGGAACCTGAAATATCTCTCCGTAACGGTTAAGGGGAAGTGGGGTTCTACTTGGCTGGGAGGACTGTAATTGGAATTAAAGCCACTTTGGACCTTTTCCCAGGCTGTTTGAATATTGGGTATAGAAGGTTTAAAGCAAGGGAAGGGGAGCCTGCCAGCCCTGTTAGAGGATAGGGACCCCATGTATGGCTTAGTTTTAAAACCTGGGAGGAGAAAAAATGCTATCCCTCTACCTTTATGCGGGGAGGGGGCTAGTGTCAAACCTGGGAGACAAAAAGCATAAATTACTGTCTTCGAAAATGCATGCAAAACATAACTTTTAACACAAAACAAGATAACATTGAGGAACCAAACCAGTATCTCCCCAAAATGTATAAGTTTGGTCTTCATGAACCAAGAAGTGGGAGAGTGTATATGCCCCCATAGCATAGTTCCTGGGAGTTTCGGCAGATCCCACATGAGCCGTTCAGGCAGTTCAGTATGCCTGAGTTTAGTCCCAGTTACTCTCTCTGCCATTGGGCATGTTGCAGCACTCCATCCCTCCATTATGTAACGGAGAGCTTGGAGAAAATTGTGGCTGGAAAGGAATTCTTCTATGTTCAGTGTACATCTCGTTGGTCATCTTTATCTTTATCAAGGTATGCTTGCAGATCTTTGGGGGAACTGAAAAACTTGGGACCAGCTGGTGTTTGCAGTCTTAATTTAGCAGGATATAGCAGTGAAGCCTGTCTCCCCTCCTTGTGAAGTCGAGAGCACAGTGGAGCGAATTCTTTCCGGAGTTTGGTAACCTCTGCAGAAAAGTCCTGAAAATCAATATTTTCTTTCCTTCAAAGATCAAATCTCCCGCATGAGCCCTATAAGCTCGCAATAGTGCAAGTTTTTCCTGGTAGTTGAGGCACTTATAAATCACTTTGCGCGGGCGAGAATTTAAAGTCTCAAGGCCTCTATCCGGGCCTATGCGATGGGCTCGCTCTATGTCAAGGGGCAAGTGATCTGGGTTCATTTTCAGCAGTTTAGGGATGGTTAAAGCGGTAAACTCAAGCAAATCTTTGTTTTTCACTGTTTCAGGTACACCCACCATTCGGAGATTGTTCCCCCGGCTACGATTTTCAAGGTCGTCTACCTTTTCTTGCAAGATTTGATTTTGGCGTTGTAGCTGTCTTACTGAGGTAGTGGTTGAATCTTGTCTGTCTTCTACATCTGACACACGCTGCTCCACGTGGGACATTCTGGTAGAGAATTGGCGTATTTCGCTGGTTAATGTATCTACCCCAGCCTGAATGGATTCCATCTTCGGTAGAAAGAAAGACTTGAGTTCCTGGAGGAGAGCAGAGGAGTCAGATGTGATCACATGTGAGGATTTGGGAGAGGGTGGGGATTCAGTATGTAACTCTGGTGCAGGCCTCTTCTTATCTGCTTGCTTATGCCTGGATGTCATTTTGTCAGCCAGTGTGTTTGATACAGGCTTGAAGTAATGATCTAGCTTCATGCAAACCTTGCACTAATTTGCTTACAGAAGAAACAAAGTTCTCTTGTTATGAGTGTGAGAGTCCTCTAGGTGGCAGCATCAGCCCTTGTATCAGCAAGCCAAAAGGAACAAACTCCCCTTCAGTTATCCTAACACAAATGTTTCATGAGACAACCATTTTTTTTTTATTCTGTTGTTAGTAAACGTTCAGCATAATATGTGCAAATAAAGGTTGAAGTTTTATTGTGAACATGTCATATGTTTCACAATAGGTGCTTTGAAACCATGTCCCGTTGATTGTGTGATACTTCTTTTATTGTGAGCTGTATAGTCCAGATAGCAGAAGTGTTCCCAACCTCCCACAAGTGCAAATCTTTAGGGGTGTACCTCTGATAAAATCTTCTGAATGTGCGTGTATCAGGTTTTACACGGTCTCCTGCATGTATCAATACCTCCGGTCCTTCGCCTGCTATGTTTATACACTGCTTGTGGGGCTAAAATGCATGCAGTAGGGCTTGTACTCACTCCCTCCGGTAATATGCAGCGGCGGAGAATGTCCCCTGGTAGCCGGGTAGCAGCCGGTTCCAATGCGATGCTAGCGTGGGCTGCACTCCAAGATGGCGCCCGCGGTTTGCGCTTCGTTGCGCACTTTTGTTCCTTCCAGGGCGATATTCGGCCCTTCACACTTTCTGGTCCGTTGGGGCTAGGGTCCAGGTGATACCCCAACAAGGATGGCGTGTGTGGGTAGCAGGGACCGGCAGCTTTTTGGCTTAAATGAAGCACAATCTGAGGAGCTCTTTCACTATGCTGCCGGTCTGTAGCTCCGCCCACCGGAAGTCCCTTCAAGACAAATTTTAAATCTAAGGAAAACAGAAAAAACAACATTTAAACAGTGTGCCATACGATGTGACAAACAACAAACGCACCCACCACCACACATAGAGATAAAATCAAATAAAGTCGATAAACTAGGGCACAGGTCCAGGAAAACCAGAATATCATGAAATAGGAGACCAGATAGTACTGACATTATCAGTGAAAAACACCTTAGTCAATCCAATCAAACAGGAATAAGACGTACTAATAGTAATATGGAACTTAAAATAACCCACTTAAATCCACATAGTGGTTCATGTAAGACCTTACCAGACATAGCTGAATATACTATAAAGCCCCCTGTCGAGTCATTAACTAATATGCAAATAAAGACGTCTTTATTTGCATATTGGTGATTTCTGGAGTTGTTGTTGAGAGGTAACAGTAATTGTTTCATTAGCCTATACATTGGCTATGTACTTGTACGTATTATATATTCGTTAGTGCCTCGACAGGGGGCTTTATAGTTTATTCAGCTATGTCTGGTATGGTCTTATGTATGTATGTCACATGTATGTATGTGTATATATATACCGTATTTTTCGCTCCATAAGACGCACTATTTTCCCCCTCAAAAGTAAAGGGAAATGTCTGTGCGTCTTATGGAGCGAATGTGTGTGTGCCCTGGAACTGAATAGCCAAGTGCAGGGGTGAAAAGCAGGGAAGCATACTGAGATCGTGCGGCATGGAGAAGGGAAGGATGCAGAGAGGAGGCTGCTGGGTTTACTGTGCTGGAAGAAGGCAGGGCCCTGCAATTTAACTTACGGTACCTGTTCCTGTGTTGGGTCTGTCCGGCGGCGCGCTTCTTGGAGGGTGAAGAATGTTCCATAATACTGGTAGTCGTCTAGATGGCATTCCCTCACTCGTCGCCTAGCAACTGGTCTCGCCAGGACAGTAGTGCACATGCGTACCTCCCTTTACCTCACTCCTTAAAGTGCAGTCCCTTGCTAATGTAAAAATCAATGCTGGCAAGACATTTCGGTTGCAGCTTTTGTGCCTATGTTGTTTTGTTGCACTATATCCTTCATTGGCCTTTTGTTTAAAATCTCACCTCCCCTGGTCCTTGAACACAACAAACGTGTTTGCTTCCTTAATTCTCAGAATTTAATGTACTGTAATTCTTGTGGAATGCTCCAAAATGATAAATCCAAAGGTTCTCTGGTGCTTCCTAGCACTTGTTCATATCTTGTTCATTCCTTGACTGTGTTTTAAATCATAACATGGTACAAATGTACTCTCTTGGACTTCAATAAAAAACGATACTAACAGGGACATGATACCAAGAAAAAAAGATACTAAAAGGGACATGATGCCCAAAAACAAACAAAAAAATTGACTTTGTACATCATATGTATACCATACATATGATGTACAAAGTCAATTTCTCTTGTTAAGTGTATCCAGTCCACGGATCATCCATTACTTATGGGATATTCTCCTTCCCAACAGGAAGTTGCAAGAGGATCACCCACAGCAGAGCTGCTATATAGCTCCTCCCCTAACTGTCATATCCAGTCATTCTCTTGCAAGCCTCAACCAAGATGGAGGTCGTAAGAGGAGTGTGGTGTTTTATACATAGTTTATTCTTCAATCAAAAGTTTGTTATTTTTAAATGGTGCCGGAGTGTACTGTTTATCTCAGGCAGTATTTAGAAGAAGAATCTGCCTGCGTTTTCTATGATCTTAGCAGAAGTAACTAAGATCCATGGCTGTTCTCACATATTCTGAGGAGTGAGGTAACTTCAGAGAGGGAATGGCGTGCAGGTTTTCCTGCAATAAGGTATGTGCAGTTAATATTTTTCTAGGGATGGAATTTGCTAGAAAATGCTGCTGATACCGAATTAATGTAAGTAAAGCCTTAAATGCAGTGATAGCTACTGGTATCAGGCTTATTAATAGAGATGCATACTCTTATAAAAATGTAATATAAAACGTTTGCTGGCATGTTTAATCGTTTTTATATGTATTTGGTGATAAAACTTATTGGGGCCTAGATTTTTTCCACATGGCTGGCTTGAATTTGGCCTAGAAACAGTTTCCTTAGGCTTTCCACTGTTGTAATATGAGTGGGAGGGGCCTATTTTGCCGTTTTTTTGCACAGCAAAAATTACAGACACAGACATCCAGCTTCTTCCTGTATGATCCAAGACATCTCTGGAGGGCTCAAAAAGCTTCAAAGTCGTTTTTGAGGGAGGTAAAAAGCCACAGTAGAGCTGTGGCAGTTGTGACTGTTTGAAAAACAAAAAAAACAAAAAAACAAAAAAAAAAAACGTTTTTGTCTTTTATTATTTTTTGGGTATTAAGGGGTTAATCAAACATTTGCAAGTGGGTGCAACGCTCTGCTAACTTGTTACATACACTGTAAAAATTTAGTTCGTGTAACTGCCTTTTTTCACTGTTATTTCAAATTTTGACAAAATTTGTGTTTCTTAAAGGTGCAGTAACATTTTTTATATTGCTTGTAAACTTGTTTAAAGTGTTTTCCAAGCTTGCTAGTCTCATTGCTAGTCTGTTTAAACATGTCTGACACAGAGGAAACTACTTGTTCATTATGTTTGAAAGCCATGGTGGAGCCCCATAGGAGAATGTGTACTAAATGTATTGATTTCACCTTAAACAGTAAAGATCAGTCTTTAACTATAAAAGAAATATCACCAGAAGATTCTGACGAGGGGGAAGTTATGCCGACTAACTCTCCCCACGTGTCAGACCCTTCGCCTCCCGCTCAGGGGATGCACGCTAATATGGCGCCAATTACATCAGGGACGCTCATAGCGATTACCTTGCAGGACATGGCTGCAATCATGAATAATACCCTGTCAGAGGTATTATCCAGGTTGCCTGAATTAAGAGGCAAGCGCGATTGCTCTGGGGTTAGGAGAAATACAGAGCGCGCAGATGCTGTAAGGGCCATGTCTGATACTGCGTCACAATATGCAGATCATGAGGACAGAGAGCTTCAGTCTGTGGGTGACATCTCTGATTCGGGGAATCCTGATTCAGAGATTTATAATTTTAAATTTAAGCTTGAGAACCTCCGTGTGTTGCTTGGGGAGGTATTAGCTGCTCTGAATGACTGTAACACAGTTGCAGTACCAGAGAAATTGTGTAGGCTGGATAAATACTATGCGGTACCGGTGTGTACTGATGTTTTTCCTATACCTAAAAGGCTTACAGAAATTATTAGCAAGGAGTGGGATAGACCGGGTGTGCCTTTTTCCCCACCTCCTATATTTAGAAAAATGTTTCCAATAGACGCCACTACACGGGACTTATGGCAGACGGTCCCTAAGGTGGAGGGAGCAGTTTCTACTTTAGCAAAGCGTACTACTATCCCGGTTGAGGACAGTTGTGCTTTTTCAGATCCAATGGATAAAAAATTGGAGGGTTACCTTAAGAAAATGTTTATTCAACAAGGTTTTATTTTACAGCCCCTTGCATGCATTGCGCCTGTCACGGCCGCGGCGGCATTCTGGTTTGAGGCCCTGGAAGAGGCCATCCATACAGCTACTTTGACTGAAATTATTGACAAGCTTAGAACACTTAAGCTAGCTAACTCATTTGTTTCTGATGCCATTGTTCATTTGACTAAACTAACGGCTAAGAATTCCGGATTCGCCATCCAAGCGCGTAGGGCGCTATGGCTTAAATCCTGGTCAGCTGACGTGACTTCGAAGTCTAAATTACTCAACATTCCTTTCAAGGGGCAGACCTTATTCGGGCCTGGTTTGAAGGAAATTATTGCTGACATTACTGGAGGTAAGGGTCACACCCTTCCTCAGGACAGGGCCAAAGCAAAGGCCAAACAGTCTAATTTTCGTGCCTTTCGAAATTTCAAGGCAGGTGCAGCATCAACTTCCTCCGCTTCAAAACAAGAGGGAACTTTTGCTCAATCTAAGCAGGCCTGGAAACCTAACCAGTCCTGGAACAAAGGCAAGCAGGCCAGAAAGCCTGCTGCTGCCTCTAAGACAGCATGAAGGAACGGCCCCCTATCCGGCGACGGATCTAGTAGGGGGCAGACTTTCTCTCTTCGTCCAGGCGTGGGCAAGAGATGTTCAGGATCCCTGGGCGTTGGAGATCATATCTCAGGGATATCTTCTGGACTTCAAAGCTTCCCCTCCACAAGGGAGATTTCATCTTTCAAGGCTATCTGCAAATCAGATAAAGAAAGAGGCATTCCTACGCTGTGTGCAAGACCTCCTAGTTATGGGAGTGATCCATCCAGTTCCGCGGACGGAACAAGGACAGGGTTTTTATTCGAATCTGTTTGTGGTTCCCAAAAAAGAGGGAACCTTCAGACCAATTTTGGATCTAAAGATCTTAAACAAATTCCTCAGAGTTCCATCTTTCAAAATGGAATCTATTCGGACCATCCTACCCATGATCCAAGAAGGTCAGTACATGACCACAGTGGACTTAAAGGATGCCTACCTTCACATACCGATTCACAAAGATCATCATCAGTTTCTAAGGTTTGCCTTTCTAGACAGGCATTACCAATTTGTAGCTCTTCCCTTCGGGTTGGCTACAGCCCCGAGAATCTTTACAAAGGTTCTGGGCTCACTTCTGGCGGTTCTAAGACCGCGAGGCATAGCGGTGGCTCCGTATCTAGACGACATCCCTATACAGGCGTCAAGCTTTCAAGTTGCCAAGTCTCATACAGAGATAGTTCTGGCATTTCTGAGGTCGCACGGGTGGAAAGTAAACGAGGAAAAGAGTTATCTATCCCCACTCACAAGAGTCTCCTTCTTAGGGACTCTTATAGATTCTGTAGAAATGAAAATTTAACTGACGGAGTCCAGGTTATCAAAACTTCTAAATGCTTGCCGTGTTCTTCACTCCATTCCGCGCCCTTCGGTAGCTCAGTGTATGGAGGTAATCGGCTTAATGGTAGCGGTAATGGACATAGTGCCATTTGCGTGCCTTCATCTCAGACCGCTGCAATTATGCATGCTGAGTCAGTGGAATGGGGATTACACAGATTTGTCCCCTCTGCTAAATCTGGATCAAGAGACCAGAGATTCTCTTCTCTGGTGGTTGTCTTGGGTACACCTGTCCAAGGGTATGACCTTTCGCAGGCCAGATTGGACAATTGTAACAACAGATGCCAGCCTTCTAGGTTGGGGTGCAGTCTGGAATTCCCTGAAGGCACAGGGATCGTGGACTCAGGAGGAGAAACTCCTTCCAATAAATATTCTGGAGTTAAGAGCGATATTCAATGCTCTTCTGGCTTGGCCTCAGTTAGCAACACTGAGGTTCATCAGATTTCAGTCGGACAACATCACGACTGTGGCTTACATCAACCATCAAGGGGGAACCAGGAGTTCCCTAGCGATGTTAGAAGTCTAAAATATAATTCGCTGGGCAGAGTACCACTCTTGCCACCTGTCAGCAATCCATATCCCAGGCGTGGAGAACTGGGAGGCGGATTTTCTAAGTCGTCAGACTTTCCATCTGGGGGAGTGGGAACTCAATCCGGAGGTGTTTGCTCAGTTGATTCATCGTTGGGGCAAACCAGAGTTGGATCTCATGACGTCTCGCCAGAACGCCAAGCTTCCTTGTTACGGATCCAGGTCCAGGGACCCAGAAGCGACGCTGATAGGTGCTCTAGCAGCGCCTTGGTTCTTCAACCTGGCTTATGTGTTTCCACCGTTTCCTCTGCTCCCTCGACTGATTGCCAAAATCAAACAGGAGAGAGCATAGGTGATTCTGATAGCACCTGCGTGGTCATGCAGGACTTGGTATGCAGACCTAGTGGACATGTCATCCTTTCCACCATGGACTCTGCCTCTAAGACAGGACCTTCTGATACAAGGTCCTTTCAATCATCCAAATCTAATTTCTCTGAGACTGACTGCATGGAGATTGAACGCTTGATTCTATCAAAGCGTGGCTTCTCCGAGTCAGTCATTGATACTTTAATACAGGCACGAAAGCCTGTTACCAGGAAAATCTACCACAAGATATGGAGTAAATATCTTTATTGGTGTGAATCCAAGAATTACTCATGGAGTAAGGTTAGGATTCCTAGAATATTGTCATTTCTCCAAGAGGGCTTGGACAAAGGATTATCAGCTAGCTCCTTAAAGGGACAGATTTCTGTGTTTAAACCTGTTGCTCCCCCGTGGAGCTTAAACTTGGTTCTTAAAGTTCTTCAAGGAGTTCCGTTGGAACCCCTTCATTCCATTGATATTAAACTTTTATCTTGGAAAGTTCTGTTTTTGATGGCTATTTCCTCGGCTCGGAGAGTCTCTGAGCTATCTGCCTTACAATGTGATTCTCCTTATCTGATTTTTCATGCAGATAAGGTAGTCCTGCGTACCAAACCTGGGTTTTTACCTAAGGTGGTTTTTAACAAGAATATCAATCAAGAGATTGTTGTTCCATCATTGTGTCCTAATCCTTCTTCAAAGAAGGAACGTCTTTTACATAATCTGGACGTAGTCCGTGCCTTGAAGTTTTACTTACAGGCTACTAAAGATTTTCGTCAAACATCTACCCTGTTTGTCGTTTACTCTGGACAGAGGAGAGGTCAAAAAGCTTCGGCAACCTCTCTTTCCTTTTGGCTTCGGAGCATAATACGCCTAGCCTATGAGACTGCTGGACAGCAGCCCCCTGAAAGGATTACAGCTCATTCTACTAGAGCTGTGGCTTCCACCTGGGCCTTTAAAAAATGAGGCCTCTGTTGAACAGATTTGCAAGGCCGCGACTTGGTCTTCGCTTCACACTTTTTCCAAATTTTCCAAATTTGATACTTTTGCTTCTTCGGAGGCTGTTTTTGGGAGAGAGGTTCTTCAGGCAGTGGTTCCTTCCGTTTAAGTTCCTGACTTGTCCCTCCCATCATCCGTGTACTTTAGCTTTGGTATTGGTATCCCATAAGTAATGGATGATCCGTGGACTGGATACACTTAACAAGAGAAAACATAATTTATGCTTACCTGATAAATTTATTTCTCTTGTAGTGTATCCAGTCCACGGCCCGCCCTGTCCTTTTAAGGCAGGTCTAAATTTTAATCAAACTAGAGTCACCACTGCACCCTATGGTTTCTCCTTTCTCTGTTTGTTTTCGGTCGAATGACTGGATATGACAGTTAGGGGAGGAGCTATATAGCAGCTCTGCTGTGGGTGATAATCTTGCAACTTCCTGTTGGGAAGGAGAATATCCCATAAGTAATGGATGATCCGTGGACTGGATACACTACAAGAGAAAGAAATTTATCAGGTAAGCATAAATTATATATTTTTTGTTTGTTTCTGTCTCTTAAAGGGATAGTAAACCCCAAAATTTTATTTTATGATTCAGATAGAGCATACAATTTTAAACAACTTTCCAATTTAATGCTATTATAACATTTTCTTCATTCTCTTGTTATCCATTGCTGAAGGGACAGCATGGCACTACTGACAGGAAGCTGAAAATATCTACGTTATTTAGCCAATCACAAGAGACAAATGTGTGCAGGCACCAATTAGCAGAATATTTTTTTTCTTGTTTTCCTCCTCTAAAAACTAGGTGTGTCTTATGGAGGGGAAAATACGGTATGTGTGTGTGTGTATATATATATATATATATATATGTGTTTGTGTGTGTATATATATATGTGTGTGTGTATATATATGTGTGTGTGTGTGTATGTATGTATATATATATATATATATATATATATATATATATATATATATATATATATATATATATATAGCACTGATTTGCTAAAATGCAAGTCTGAGTCTGTCAAAAGAACTGACATTAGGGTACAGTCTGCAGAGGTTTAGATATAAGGTAATTACAGAGGTAAAAAAGTATATTAATATAAGTGTTGGTTATGCAGACCTAGGGAATAGTAAATAAATGGATTATCTTTCTTTTTTAACTAACATTTTTGATGTTGACTGTCCCTTTAATGCTTCTTTGCACCAGGTCCCTCTGTTGAGGTCCAGTACTGATTAAACATCCCCCCCCAAAGTAGTAGTAAACAATAGTAATAATATACATGCACGGGCAATGACGTGATGACGTCACTGTGCAACTTTATTTTTAATTAACAATGGACAATATAGGGAAATTGTGGCATGCTGCTTAAAAGCCTGTATCTCAGGCATCTAAGCAGCTACAGACCCCAATACCCAGCGTTGGAAAGGTCATCGCCTAACCTTTCCAACGGTATAAGTCTTGGGGATCTGGAAAAAAAGTTAAAAAATAAATATATTTAGCCCCTTAAGGACAATGCCATTTTTCAATTTCCTTCCCTTAAGGACCAGGGCTATTATTACATTTCTGTGGTGTTTGTGTTTAGCTGTAATTTTCCTCTTACTCATTTACTGTACCCACACATATTATATACTGTATTTCTCGCAATTAAATGGACTTTCTAATGATACCATTATTTTCATCATATCTTATAATTTATTATAAAAAAAAATATATAAAATATGATGAATTTTTTAAAAAAAAAACACACACTTTTTCTAACTTTGACCCCCAAAAACTGTTGCGCATCTACAGCCACCAAAATACACCCATGCTAAATACTTTCTAAATTTTGTCCTGAGTTTAGAAATACCCAATGTTTACATGTTATAGGGCAATAAGTACAAGTAGCACTTTGCTATTTCCAAATTATTATTTTTTTTCCCCCAAAATTAGCGATAGTTACATTTGAACAATATCTGTCAGGAATCCCTGAATAACCACTTACATGTGTATATATATATATATTTATTTCATGTAATTAGCAAGAGTCCATGAGCTAGTGACGTATGGGATATACATTCCTACCAGGAGGGGCAAAGTTTCCCAAACCTCAAAATGCCTACAAATACACCCCTCACCACACCCACAAATCAGTTTTACAAACTTTGCCTCCTATGGAGGTGGTGAAGTAAGTTTGTGCTAGATTCTACGTTGATATGCGCTCCGCAGCAGGTTGGAGCCCGGTTTTCCTCTCAGCGTGCAGTGAATGTCAGAGGGATGTGAGGAGAGTATTGCCTATTTGAATTCAATGATCTCCTTCTACGGGGTCTATTTCATAGGTTCTCTGTTATCGGTCGTAGAGATTCATCTCTTACCTCCCTTTTCAGATCGACGATATACTCTTATATATATATATACCATTACCTCTACTGATTTTCGTTTCAGTACTGGTTTGGCTTTTCTACAACATGTAGACGAGTGTCCTGGGGTAAGTAAGTCTTATTTTCTGTGACACTCTAAGCTATGGTTGGGCACTTTTTTTATAAAGTTCTAAATATATGTATTCAAACATTTATTTGCCTTGCCTTAGGATGTTCAACATTCCTTATTTTCAGACAGTCGGTTTCATATTTGGGATAATGCATTTGAATCATTTTTTTCTTACCTTAAAATTTGACTTTTTCCCTGTGGGCTGTTAGGCTCGCGGGGGCTGAAAATGCTTCATTTTATTGCGTCATTCTTGGCGCGGACTTTTTTGGCGCAAAATTTTTTTCTGTTTCCGGCGTCATACGTGTCGCCGGAAGTTGCGTCATTTTTGACGTTCTTTTGCGCCAAAAGTGTCGGCGTTCCGGATGTGGCGTCATTTTTGGCGCCAAAAGCATTTAGGCGCCAAATAATGTGGGCGTCTTATTTGGCGCTAAAAAAATATGGGCGTCACTTTCGTCTCCACATTATTTAAGTCTCATTATTTATTGCTTCTGGTTGCTAGAAGCTTGTTCACTGGCATTTTTTTCCCATTCCTGAAACTGTCATTTAAGGAATTTGATTAATTTTGCTTTATATGTTGTTTTTTCTATTACATATTGCAAGATGTCCCACATTGCAACTGAGTCAGAAGATACTTCTGGAAAATCGCTGCCTGGTGCTGGAGCTGCCAAAGCTAAGTGTATCTGCTGTAAACTTTTGGTAGCTGTTCCTCCAGCTGTTGTTTGCATTGAATGTCATGACAAACTTGTTAATGCAGATAATATTTCCTTTAGTAAAGTTCCATTACCTGTTGCTGTTCCGTCAACATCTAATACTCAGAGTGTTCCTGATAACATAAGAGATTTTGTTTCTAAATCCATTATGAAGGCTATGTCTGTTATTCCTCCTTCTAGTAAACATAAAAAGTCTTTTAAAAATTCTCATTGTTCAGATGAATTTTTAAATGAACATCATCATTCTGATTCTGATAGTGGTTCTTCTGGTTCAGAGGATTCTGTCTCAGAGGTTGATGCTGATAAATCTTCATATTTATTTAAAATGGAATTTATTCGTTCTTTACTTAAAGAAGTCCTAATTGCATTAGAAATTGAGGATTCTGGTCCTCTTGATACTAAATCTAAACGTTTAGATAAGGTTTTTAAATCTCCTGTAGTTATTCCAGAAGTTTTTCCTGTTTCTGGTGCTATTTCTGAAGTAATTTCCAGGGAATGGAATAATTTGGGTAATTCATTTACTCCTTCTAAACGTTTTAAGCAATTATATCCTGTGCCATCTGACAGATTAGAGTTTTGGGACAAAATCCCTAAGGTTGATGGGGCTGTCTCTACTCTCGCTAAGCGTACTACTATTCCTACGACAGATGGTACTTCCTTTAAGGATCCTTTAGATAGGAAAATTGAATCCTTTCTAAGAAAAGCTTATTTGTGTTCAGGTAATCTTCTTAGACCTGCTATATCTTTAGCGGATGTTGCTGCAGCTTCAACTTTTTGGTTGGAAGCTTTAGCGCAACAAGTTACAGATCATAATTCTCATAGCATTATTATTCTGCTTCAACATGCTAATAATTTTATTTGTGATGCCATCTTTGATATCATTAGAGTTGATGTCAGGTATATGTCTCTAGCTATTTTAGCTAGAAGAGCTTTATGGCTTAAAACTTGGAATGCTGATATGTCTTCTAAGTCTACTTTGCTTTCCCTTTCTTTCCAGGGTAATAAATTATTTGGTTCTCAGTTGGATTCTATTATCTCAACTGTTACTGGAGGGAAAGGAACTTTTTTACCTCAGGATAAAAAGTCTAAAGGTAAATTCAGGTCAAATAATCGTTTTCGTTCCTTTCGTCACAACAAGGAACAAAAGCTTGATCCTTCATCCTCAGGAGCAGTATCAGTTTGGAAACCATCTCCAGTCTGGAATAAATCCAAGCCTTTTAGAAAATCAAAGCCAGCTCCTAAGTCCACATGAAGGTGCGGCCCTCATTCCAGCTCAGCTGGTAGGGGGCAGATTACGTTTTTTCAAAGAAATTTGAGGGTACAGAATTGGTTTCAAGATAAGACCTCCTGCAAAGAGATTTTTTCTTTCCCGTGTCCCAGTAAATCCAGCGAAGGCTCAAGCATTTCTGAAATGTGTTTCAGATCTAGAGTTGGCTGGAGTAATTATGCCAGTTCCAGTTCTGGAACAGGGGCTGGGGTTTTATTCAAATCTCTTCATTGTACCAAAGAAGGAGAATTCCTTCAGACCAGTTCTGGATCTAAAAATATTGAATCGTTATGTAAGGATACCAACATTCAAAATGGTAACTGTAAGGACTATCCTGCCTTTTGTTCAGCAAGGGCATTATATGTCTACAATAGATTTTCAGGATGCATATCTGCATATTCCAATTCATCCAGATCACGATCAGTTTCTGAGATTATCTTTCCTAGACAAGCATTACCAGTTTGTGGCTCTGCCGTTTGGCCTAGCAACAGCTCCAAGAATTTTTACAAAGGTTCTCGGTGCCCTTCTGTCTGTAATCAGAGAACAGGGTATTGTGGTATTTCCTTATTTGGACGATATCTTGGTACTTGCTCAGTCTTCACATTTAGCAGAATCTCATACGAATCGACTTGTGTTGTTTCTGCAAGATCATGGTTGGAGGATCAATTTACTAAAAAGTTCATTGATTCCTCAGACAAGGGTAACCTTTTTGGGTTTCCAGATAGATTCAGTGTCCATGACTCTATCTTTGACAGACAAGAGACGTCTAAAATTGATATCAGCTTGTCGAAACCTTCAGTCACAATCATTCCCTTCGGTAGCCTTATGCATGGAAATTCTTGGTCTTATGACTGCTGCATCGGACGCGATCCCCTTTGCTCGTTTTAACATGCGACCTCTTCAGCTCTGTATGCTGAACCAATGGTGCAGGGATTACACGAAGATATATCAATTAATATCTTTAAAACCGATTGTACGACACTCTCTGATGTGGTGGACAGATCACCATCGTTTAGTTCAGGGGGCTTCTTTTGTTCTTCCGACCTGGACTGTAATTTCAACAGATGCAAGTCTTACAGGTTGGGGAGCTGTGTGGGGGTCTCTGACGGCACAAGGGGTTTGGGAATCTCAGGAGGTGAGATTACCGATCAATATTTTGGAACTCCGTGCAATTTTCAGAGCTCTTCAGTCTTGGCCTCTTCTAAAGAGAGAATCGTTCATTTGTTTTCAGACAGACAATGTCACATCTGTGGCTTACATCAATCATCAAGGAGGGACTCACAGTCCTCTAGCTATGAAAGAAGTATCTCGAATTCTGGTTTGGGCGGAATCCAGCTCCTGTCTAGTTTCTGCGGTTCATATACCAGGTATAGACAATTGGGAAGCGGATTATCTCACTCGCCAAACGTTGCATCCGGGCGAATGGTCTCTTCACCCAGAGGTATTTCTTCAGATTGTTCAAATGTGGGAACTTCCAGAAATAGATCTGATGGCCTCTCATCTAAACAAGAAACTTCCCAGGTATCTGTCCAGATCCAGGGATCCTCAAGCGGAAGCAGTGGATGCATTGTCACTTCCTTGGAAGTATCATCCTGCTTATATCTTTCCGCCTCTAGTTCTTCTTCCAAGAGTGATCTCCAAGATTCTGAAGGAATGCTCGTTTGTTCTGCTGGTAGCTCCAGCATGGCCTCACAGGTTTTGGTATGTGGATCTTGTCCGGATGGCCTCTTGCCAACCGTGGACTCTTCCGTTAAGACCAGACCTTCTGTCGCAAGGTCCTTTTTTCCATCAGGATCTCAAATCCTTAAATTTAAAGGTATGGAGATTGAACGCTTGATTCTTAGTCAAAGAGGTTTCTCTGACTCTGTGATTAATACTATGTTACAGGCTCGTAAATCTGTATCTAGGGAGATATATTATAGAGTCTGGAAGACTTATATTTCTTGGTGTCTTTCTCATAATTTTTCCTGGCATTCTTTTAGAATTCCGAGAATTTTACAGTTTCTTCAGGATGGTTTGGAGAAAGGTTTGTCTGCAAGTTCCTTGAAAGGACAAATCTCTGCTCTTTCTGTTCTTTTTCACAGAAAGATTGCTAATCTTCCTGATATTCATTGTTTTGTACAAGCTTTATTTCGTATAAAACCTGTCATTAAGTCAATTTCTCCTCCTTGGAGTTTGAATTTGGTTCTGGGGGCTCTTCAAGCTCCTCCGTTTGAACCTATGCATTCATTGGACATTAAATTACTTTCTTGGAAAGTTTTGTTCCTTTTTGCCATCTCTTCTGCCAGAAGAGTTTCTGAATTATCTGCTCTTTCTTGTGAGTCTCCTTTTCTGATTTTTCATCAGGATAAGGCGGTGTTGCGAACTTCTTTTGAATTTTTACCTAAGGTTGTGAATTCCAACAACATTAGTAGAGAAATTGTGGTTCCTTCATTATGTCCTAATCCTAAGAATTCTAAGGAGAAATCATTACATTCTTTGGATGTAGTTAGAGCTTTGAAATATTATGTTGAAGCTACTAAGAATTTCCGAAAGACTTATCTTTTCCGGTTCTAGGAAAGTTCAGAAGGCCTCTGCCATTTCTTTGGCATCTTGGTTGAAATCTTTAATTCATCATGCTTATGTCGAGTCGGGTAAAACTCCGCCTCAAAGGATTACAGCTCATTCTACTAGGTCAGTTTCTACTTCCTGGGCGTTTAGGAATGAAGCTTCGGTTGATCAGATTTGCAAAGCAGCAACTTGGTCTTCTTTGCATACTTTTACTAAATTCTACCATTTTGATGTGTTTTCTTCTTCTGAAGCTGTTTTTGGTAGAAAAGTACTTCAGGCAGCTGTTTCAGTTTGAATCTTCTGCTTATGTTTTCAGTTTTTTTCATTATAAAATTTAAACTTTATTTTGGGTGTGGATTATTTTTCAGCGGAATTGGCTGTCTTTATTTTAGCCCTCCCTCTCTAGTGACTCTTGCGTGGAAAGATCCACATCTTGGGTAGTCATTATCCCATACGTCACTAGCTCATGGACTCTTGCTAATTACATGAAAGAAAACATAATTTATGTAAGAACTTACCTGATAAATTAATTTCTTTCATATTAGCAAGAGTCCATGAGGCCCACCCTTTTTGTGGTGGTTATAATTTTTTTGTATAAAGCACAATTATTCCAATTCCTTATTTTTTATGCTTTCGCACTTTTTTCTTATCACCCCACTTCTTGGCTATTCGTTAAACTGATTTGTGGGTGTGGTGAGGGGTGTATTTGTAGGCATTTTGAGGTTTGGGAAACTTTGCCCCTCCTGGTAGGAATGTATATCCCATACGTCACTAGCTCATGGACTCTTGCTAATATGAAAGAAATGAATTTATCAGGTAAGTTCTTACATAAATTATGTTGTTTTAGTAGACAACCTAAAGTATTGATCTAGGCCCATTTTGGTATATTTCATGCCACCATTTCACCGCCAAATGCGATCAAATAAAAAATTATCGTTTACTTTTTCACAAACTTTAGGTTTCTCACTGAAATTATTTACAAACAGCTTGTGCAATTATGGCATAAATGGTTGAAAGTGCTTCTCTGGGATCCCCTTTGTTCAGAAGTCTTTGGCGTTGCTTTTTGGTAATTAGAAGGCCGCTAAATGCCGCTGCGCACCACACGTGTATTATGCCCAGCAGTGAACGGGTTAATTAGGGAGCTTGTAGGGTTAATTTTAGCTTTAGTGTAGAGATCAGCCTCCCACCTGACATATCCCACCCCCGATCCCTCCCAAACAGCTGTCTGCCCTCCCCCACCGCACAATTGTCTGCAATCTTAAGTACTGGCAGAAATAAAAATAATATTCTGTCTTGTAGGATCCTCCCTTAGCCCCCAACCTCCCTGATCCTCCCCCCCCCCTCAAACAGCTCTTTATACCTCCCCCCTCGACCTATTGGCCTCCATCTTAGGTACTGGCAGCTGTCTGCCAGTACCCATTTTCCTAACAAATGTGCCCTTTTTTTTTAATAAAAAAATAGAATCCCCCGATTTTCTGTAGTGTAGCTCCCCCCTCAATACCCTACCCCCTCCCGGATCCCTTTCCAAAACATTTTCCCTTTCCCCTCTCCCTCCTTTGCCTATACAGTTTCGGACCGGTAAATGTGATTACCGTACGCACGCACACTCCCGAGCCCTGACCCCCGCCTCCTCGCAGGATCACGGACAGGATCTGGATGCGGCAACGGTGATGGGCCGCCCAACCGCCTCTCTGCTAATGCTCCCACCCACCAATGATCGGCACCACCGCTGTCCGATGCAGAGAGGGCCACAGAGTGGCCCTCTCTGCTTTGGTAACTCTGCAAATTTATTTCTGCAGTGCCCCACTCGTGGGGCATGCAGAAATAGTGCAATCTCGCTATTTTGAGCGAGATAGCAGCAGAGAGAAGAAGCCCAGGACTGCAGCGACATACAGGGTACGTCGCTGGTCCTTAAGGGCATAATGACCAATGTCGTACAGGGTACGACGTTGGTCGTTAAGGGGTTAATAAAAATTAAAAAAGCTCAAAACTAGCTTAGCACCCAGGTGGGAAATGGCTTAGCAGCCAAAGGGTCAAACAACTTTCTAATTTACTTTTATCATCAAATTTGCTTTGTTCCCTTGGTGGTATTTTTGAAAAGCTAAACCTGCTAGGCTCAAACTTATTTCTAAACCGTTGAAAACTGCCTCTTAGCTCAGAGCATTTTGAAAGTTTTTCACAGTTAGACAGTGCTAATGTGTCATATAGATAACATTGTGCTCACTCCCGTGGAGTTATTTAGGAGTCTGCACTGATTGGCTAAGCTGCATGTCTGCCAAAAGCACTGAGTTAAGGAGGCAGTCTGCAGAAACTTGGATACAAGTTAATCACAGAGGTAAACATATATTAATTTAACTGGGTTGGTTATGCAAAACTGGGGAATGGGTAATAAAGGGACTATCTATCTTTTTAAACAATAACAATTCTGGTGTAGACTGTCCCTTTAAATTTAAACAACTATTTTAGGCAAATGGTTAAAGTGATGGTACATTCTGACAATTAAAAGTAGTAATTTAAAAATACTACAGTGCAGCACGCAATGTGATTGGATGCCGCACTGAAGAAAAAGACAGCAGTCTAGTGAGGTGCAATAAGAAAAGGATGTCTGATTAAAGCATATCTTTCGAACAGTGCATAAAAAGTACCAACTAGTGAATAAAGGTTGCAGTAAAATCTAACACTTTTTTAAATGATCAGAGTTTACCATCACTTTAAAAAAATGCTCTTATGCATTAGAGAACATTTTTACATATAATGCCGAGTCATGTTTTAGTCATCCCTTTAAAAACAAGTTGAAGTACTTAAAGGGTCAGTAAACCTTAAAATTAATGTTATATAATTCTGCACATAGTGCAGAATTATATAACATTATATTAGCCAACCATTATTTAACATAATATTGCCTTTTTATTTTTAGCAAAAAAACATAATTTATGTAAGAACTTACCTGATAAATTCATTTCTTTCATATTAGCAAGAGTCCATGAGCTAGTGACGTATGGGATATACATTCCTACCAGGAGGGGCAAAGTTTCCCAAACCTCAAAATGCCTATAAATACACCCCTCACCACACCCACAATTCAGTTTAACGAATAGCCAAGAAGTGGGGTGATAAAAAAGTGCGAAAGCATATAAAATAAGGAATTGGAATAATTGTGCTTTATACAAAATCATAACCACCACAAAAAAAGGGCGGGCCTCATGGACTCTTGCTAATATGAAAGAAATGAATTTATCAGGTAAGTTCTTACATAAATTATGTTTCTTCTGTTATGTGTGATCAGTCCACGGGTCATCATTACTTCTGGGATATAACTCCTCCCCAACAGGAAATGCAAGAGGATTCACCCAGCAGAGCTGCATATAGCTCCTCCCCTCTACGTCACTCCCAGTCATTCTCTTGCACCCAGCAACTAGATA